>NW_026652291.1:30559740-30566710 GCF_009828535.3 Hylobates moloch | reverse complement strand
GCAGCTATGAGATCTTGTTCCCTGTCCTCCCTAAACCCTTTTGGGTTGGTGACGTAGCCACACTTTGGCCAAAATGGATGCTCAATAGCAAGAACTTTTAGTTTCAGGTGAAAGAGTTGGGAAAGGAGCTTTCGCCCAGCAAATCAGATCTTCAGCCAGCCTGTACTGACATACCTGTATTTGTCACACAAGGATAATGTTTATCTCTCTAATTTTCAGAACATTATCAGGCATCTGAGAGGTACCACCTGGTTGATTGTAACAGATAGTACTTTGCCCAAATGAAAATAGTGGAAAAATTCAACACTGGTCAGTATAGAATGAGCATGCTCGTAAAGTCTAAATATTTGCTTCCTCGTGACTCCCTTGTGAGTTGCTTAGGTAGATTTCTGGCTTGGGTTCAGAATGAAACTAAAAGTACAAACAGCATCTTTGTCTGGCTCAGGATGTTCTCATTTTTTAATGAGATGGGAGCTCCCAAATGGACCACAACTGGTTGTCCAACCTAGGATGGTTTAAGAGAAAGGAAAGGAAGTTTCCTTAGAACAGTGGTTCTCCACGATACCGAGACCGACAGCAACAGTGATACCGAGACCAACAGCAGCAGCACCACCTGGAACCCTGTTAGAAATGCAAATTCTCAGTCCCACCCGGACCTACGAAATCAGCAGCTCTAGGGTGAGGCCCAGCAATCTGTATTTTAACAAACTTTTAAGGAGATTCTAAAACATGCTTGAGTTTGAGAAACACTGCTTTAAAAAAAAGTCCTACCCACAGCTTATTGCATGTAATTTAATAATAACTCAGTAAAGTAGCTGGGCTGGATACTTTCACTTATTCTTGTTCATGCATAAACACACCAGCACAGAAATTGCACAGACAGATCAGGACACAGGACGCACATAGCACAATGAATGGCATAGACAACTGTTCATAGAGTAAGTACCAGAGCCCAAACTCCCTGACCCCTGAAAGTGGAAAATGTCTAGTGTCCTTTCAAGAAGGGTAAGGGCTGGGCACAGTGGCTCATGCCTGTAATTCCAGTCCTTTGGGAGGCCAACGCATGCAGATCCATTGAGCCCATGAGTTCGAGACCAGCCTGGGCAACATGGTGAAACCCCAACTCTACAAAAAATACAAAAATTAGCCAGGCATGGTGGCATGCACCTATAGTCCCAGCTACTTGGGAGGCTGAGATGGGAGGATCACTTGAACCTGGGAGGTAGAGGCTGCAGTGAGCACCACTGCATTCCAGCCTGGGTGACACAGTGAGTCCCTGTCTCAAACAAAAGAAAGAAGGGCGAGGAAGAGAATGGGAAAGGGGAGAGACAGAGCAGAGAAATAGGAGAGAGAGGAGGAAGAAAAAGGACAAAATATAGCATATTTTCAAACACGATTTCATAAGACACAAAGTCTTTCTAAAGACAATCAGAATTAAAATGCCAGTGATCTTCACAGGAATCTTAATAAGAAAGTTAAAAATTTTTAATAATTATATGGCTCATAAAACTCATCATGATTGAGGGTGTCGCTCACATCCTTAAAAGAATAAACATCCCACCAGAGATGCATCTGGCACTTCAGAACTTTCTCCCAAACAACTCGTTTGCTTTTATCTCGTGGACACTGTGAAGGGAATTGTTGATTATGTTTCCTTCTTCCAGAAAACACAGAATCAAATTAGCAAGTGAACATCAATCAGCCTTTGGTATGAGAGCCTCACGTGGCTTTGCCTCACGTTTCCTGCCTTTATTTCCTCTGCCTGGGTGTCCTCCTTTGCTGCACTGTTTGTGTTTTTGTCAGACATTTCAAATCCTTTTAGGAATGAGGCTGGCAATAAGGAAATACGGAGAAAGGCTCTTTCCCCAAGCAAACTGGAAACCTGGGAGGAAGGGCAGGCAAGGCATGACTGCCATGGGTCCAGTCGGGTGGAGAAGCCCTAGGGGGCTCGCTGATGACGTAGGCAGTGCCTGCGGGGCAGCTTCTTTGCCTCTGGTGGAGGGTGAGTGAGCAACCCCGAAGGCAGGAGCAGAAAGGGGAAGACAGCTATTAGTGGCTGAAAAGCTCTTTGCTCAAGTTGTTTCCTGGGGTTAGGAAAAGGAAGTAGGGAGAAGGAATCTGTGTTTTCTTGTTTTTTGTTGTTTTTGTTTTTGTTTTGTTTTTTTGTTTGCTTTTTCCGAGACGGAGTTTCGATCTGTCACCCAGGCTGGAGTGCAGCCGCACAATCTCAGCTCACTGCAATCTCCGCCTCTCAGGTTCAAGAGATTCCCCTGCTTCAGCCTCCTGAGTAACTGGGATTACAGGTGCCCACTACTACACCTGGCTAATTTTCGTATTTTTAGTAAAGACAGGCTTTCCCCACGTTGGCCAGGCTAGTCTCAAACTCCTGACCTCAGGTGAACCATCCACCTTGGCCTCCCAAAGTGCTAGGATTACAGACGTGAGCCACAGCGCCCAGTAGAATCTGTGTCTTATAAGATGGGCTGATCTCTGTCTTCCTTAGCATTCTCCCTTTGAGACTAAGTCAGTATCCACACAGGATTGGCCAGCCTGATGCAGGCACCACAGATCCAAGCATTCCTTCCTGTTGGTGTAATGCACAGATCCAGACCACCCTGGTTCCACTCTGCTCAGAGTTCCCAGGGAGATGGGCCAGTGGCATCAGCACAGATGATTGGAGCACCTGTTCAGGTCTGGCGCAAAACCTGAGGAAATACTTGTTTTGATTTCCTATCTGGTTAGGAATGGGTAGAAGGGTATTTTTCTTGGATAGGAAGGGAAATGTTGGAGGGACTTATTTCAGCTCTAAGGTGGTCTGATTGGACAGAACCTGGGAATCGACCACAAGCAGGGGTTGTTTGGAGCTGCCCTTTCCACCAGCCAGCAGTGCCTCCCAGAAAAACTTCCATAAGCCGCCCCATCAAGACTGCAGTGCCAACCTTGACCAGTCACTTCTGAGTCCACTTACATCCATAATGACATTTCTCCACTGCCCCCTTCACCCCCAGAGCATGACAGATGAGGGGCTTCATGGAACGAGTCCCCGAGCTGTGATGGGAATCTGTCTCACTCCACTGCAGAAAAAATATATATCCCTGAACAGCTGTGAGGAATTCTTTCATTAGTCATCTGCATCTTACCACTAGTCTTCGCTTCCTCTTCTTACAATAAAAACTGAAAACAGATTAAATGTCATATTCTGACAATGATTGTTTTCAAACACCCAGGCTAGGAAAGGGGAGGTGACAGAGAGAACACTAGAGAGAACAGAGGGTTTGTTTGTGAAGCCATGGGCCATGGAGACAAAAAGGGAGAACTGTCCCTGCACAGTGGGAGGGCACCAGGGCGTGTCCCAGGGTGGACAGACCTGCACAGTGACCACATAGGCTCAGCTCAAGGCTGAACGCTTATGTTCTAAAGCTTTTTGTTGGGAGCAATTTACAGCCATTGAGAAATCAGACTGGAGAAGCTATGTGGAGAGGAGAAAGTAAATTACACCATAAACAGAAATATTCACAGGGCAAAGAAAGTGCAGATAGACACCGAAAGATCATATGCTCAGCGTTGTCCACATTAGAGAAGAAACTGCAGGGTCTGTTGAGAAGGTACACACCCTTTGGCAGGTCTCACATGAAGATGCTTGCCTCTCCAGAAAGTCACCCTGAGGCCAGTGTGGGCAGGCTGCAAGGAGATCATGAGGGAAGGTGAGAGGGGGTAAAGCAATTGTCAGAGAATGCCACAATCAGCCTGGCTGGAAGGAGGGCCCGACCAACTCAATTAGTGCTGATGTGGGTCACAAAACCACCTCAGAAACAATGGAGAGTGAAGTTCAACCATCTGGTCAATGGCTGGAGGACTCATTCAGCTAAAAGCACAGTGTCTGAGCAGGTCTTAACTAGCCTTCATATTTAGTCATTGTATTAGTCCATTTTTACACTGCTAATAGAAACACACCCAAGACTGGGTAATGTATAAAGAAAAAGAGATTTAATGGATTCACAGTTCCACATGGCTGGGGAAGCCTCACAATCATGGCAGAAGGCAAAGGAGAAGCAAAGGCGTGTCTTGCATGGCAGCAGGCAAGAGAGCTTGTCCAGGTGAACTCCCATTTATAAAACCATCAGATCTCATGAGACTTATTCGAGTTAAGTCTACCACAAGAACAGTATGGGGAAAACTGTCCCATGATTCAATTATCTCCACCTGGCCCCACCCTTAACACGTGGAAAGTATTACAATTCGAGGTGAGATTTCGGTAGGGACGCAGCCAAACCATATCAGTCATTCAATTCAATATAGTTTGGTGAATGTCTACTGTATTCATTTTCTTTTCTCTATTTTTCTTTTTCTTTCTTTTTTTTTTTTTTGAGACAGAGTTTCGCTCTTGTTGGCCAGTCTGGAGTGCAATGGTGCGATCTTGGCTCACTGCAACCTCCACCTTCTGGGTTCAAGCAATTCTCCTGCCTCAGCCTCCCAAGTATCTGGGAATACAGGCATGCACCACCACACCCTGCTAATTTTGTATTTTTAGTAGAGACAGGGTTTCTCCATGTTGGCCAGGCTGGTCTCGAACTCCCGACCTCAGGTGATCTGCTGGCCTCGGCCTCCCAAAGTGCTGGGATTACAGGCGTGAGCCACCACTCCCGGCCTACTATATTCATTTCCTATGCTGCTTAACTACCACAAACTTAGCAGTTCTAAATAATACACACTCATTATAGTTTCTGCAGGTCAGAAGTTTACACACAGCTTGGCTGGTTTCTCTGCTGAAGGGCTTCACGAGCTGCTATCCAGGTGACAGCTGGGGCTGCAGTCTCATCAGAGGCTCGACTGAGGAAAGATCTGCTCCAAGCTTCTTCAGGTTGTTGGCAGAATTTATTTCCTTGTGGCCGTCAGACTGAGGGTTTCAGTTTCTTGCTGGAGTCTACTCTCAGCTCTTAGAGACTGCTGACAGTTCCTTGCCACATGAGCTTCTCTAACATGGCCATTTATTTCATGGAAGCTTGTTCCTTCAAAGCCAGTAACAGGGAGAGGGAGAGAGAGAGAGAGTGATAACAAGACAGACTCTTCTATAACATAACCATGGGCGTAACATCTCATCACCTTTGCCATATCCTATTGGCTAGAAGCAAGTCACAGCCAAGGGGAGGGGATTACACAAAGCTGTAGACCCCAAGAGGTAGGAATCATGGGACATCTTAAAGTCTGTCTGCCACACCTGCTGTTTTAGGCACCAGAGGTACAACAGTGAACAATAAGCCATGTCTTAGAGGAAAGCAGCTGGAGAGAAAGAGACAGAGAGAGAGAGAGAGAATCCATAGATTAAAGAATTAAAGGACATATATTACATTAAAAGACATATCTATGAATCTCCATGAATCTCAATATCTGGTCCTCATTTGGATCCTAATTTATTTTTTATTTTTTAGAGACAGGTTCTTGCTCTGTTGCCCAGGTTGGAGTGCAGAGGCACAATCAGAGCTCATTGCAGGCTCCAACTCCTGGGCTCAAGTGATCCTCCTGCCTCAGCCTCCTAAGTATCTAGGACAGCAGGTGTGTCCACTGCACCTGGCTAATTTTTCCTTTTTCTTATTTTTGTAGAGAGGGTGTCTTGCTATGTTGCCTAGACTAGTCTCAAACTCCTGTCCTCAAGTGATCCTCCTGCCTTGGCCTCCCAAAGTGGTGGGATTACAGGGATGAGCCACAACACCTGGCCTGGACCCTAATTGTTTTTAATGTAAAAAAACCCTCTTATTTATGAAACAATTGGAAATTTCAATACTAACTGTGTATATGATGACATTAAGGACTTATCGTTAAGTATGATCATTGTGTTTGTGAATTTTTAATGAAGAGGCCTTATCTTTTAGAAATTCATACTGAAATATTAAAGATAAAATTATGTGTCCAGGAGATTTTCTTCAAAAACACTATGACAGTGGGAGAAGAAGGTGGGGCTACGGATGAGGTAGAATTCCCAGGAGTTGATTGACGTTTGTGGGGCTGGGATGATGGGCGTGTGGGAATTCATCAAACCATTCTATCAACTTTTATAGGTGTTCAAGATTCTCCACAAGAAAAACCTTTAAAGATGGGCAAGTATTTGCCCTCATTTGTAATCAGAAAGGCAAATGAAAATCATTTGAAACCACCACTTTGTATCTATCAAATTGCCAGAATTTTTTAAAATGACAGTGCCCATTGCACGTGAGGCTGTGTAAAACAGATGCTCTGATACCTGCTGGGTGGGGGTGGAGAGGAATGGAAAACAAATTGGTCTAGTCTTGGGAAGCATTTTGGCAATATGTATCAATAATCTTTAAAATATTTATATCCTTCGCTCCAATAATTCCACTCCCAATAATTTACCCTAAAAATTGACCCTGAAAATGGAAAATGCTTCTGCACAAAGATATTTGTCATAGGGTGTGTAGTAAAGAATCTACCTTACCCAAAAAGCAGTCTGGCCTTTGTTCTTTGCTGCAGGAAGGTGAGCTTTTGGACCTTGGGATGTCCTGCCTGGTAAGAGTGCCTTTGTTTGCCTGGGGCCTTGGCCACTGGACAGTTTAACAGTGATTTATGATGGGGACATTGGGCCATGCAGTATCCATTTTACCTCTGGAGGGCCTGGAGACTAAAGATCAGCTGCACAGGCAGTCAACTATGGAGCCCCAACAAAAACTCAGGATGCCAAGGCTTGAGTGAGCTTCCCTGGTTGCCAATATTCCATGTGCATTGTTACACATCAGTGCTGAGAAAAGGACACTTCCCAGGACTCCATGGGTAAAGGACAACTGGAAACTCCATGCCTGCAACCTTCCTGGACTCTGCCAATTGCATCTCTTTCCTTGGCTGGTTTTAATTTGTGCCCTTTAGCTGTAATAACCCATAACTGTGAGTCTAACAGCTATCAGTGAGTTCTGCGAGTCTTTCTAGTGAATTATCAAACCCCAGAATGGTTTTTGGAATG
>NW_026652291.1:30551096-30559480 GCF_009828535.3 Hylobates moloch | reverse complement strand
AAATGCAAAAGCTAGTAGAAGGCAAGAAATAACTAACATCAGAGCAGAACTGAAAGAGATAGAGACACAAAAAACTCTTCAAAAAAACCCAATGAATCCAGGAGCTGGTTTTTTGAAAAGATCAACAAAATTGATAGACTGCTAGCAAGACTAATAAAGAAAAAAAGAGAGAAGAATCAAATAGCCACAATAAAAAATGATAAAGGGAATATCACCACCGATCCCACAGAAATACAAAGTACCATCAGACAAATAAACTAGAAAATCTAGAAGAAATGGATAAATTCCTGGACAAATACACCCTCCCAAGACTAAACCAGGAAGAAGTTGAATCTCTGAATAGACCAATAACGGGCTCTGAAATTGAGGCAATAATTAATAGCCTGCCAACCAAAAAAAGTCCAGGACCTGTCGGACTCACAGCCGAATTCTACCAGAGGTACAAAGGGGAGCTGGTGCCATTCCTTCTGAAACTATTCCAGTCAATAGAAAAAGAGGGAATCCTCCCTAACTCATTCTATGACACCAGCATCATCCTGATACCAAAGCCTCGCAGCAAAACAACAAAAAAAGAGAATTTTAGATAAATATCCCTACTGAACATTGATGCGAAAAGCCTCGAGAAAATACTGGCAAACCGAATCCAGCAGCACATCAAAAAGCTTATCCACCATGATCAACTGTTCATCCCTGGGATGCAAGGCTGGTTCAACATAGGCAAATCAATAAACGTAATCCATCACATAAACAGAACCAGAGACAAAAACCACATGATTATCTCAACAGATGCAGAAAAGGCCTTTGACAAAATTCAACAGCCCTTCAGGCTAAAAATGCTCAATAAGCTAGGTATTGATGGAATGTATCTCAAAATAATAAGAGCTATTTATGACAAACCCATAGCCAATATCATACTGAACGGGCAAAAACTGGAAGCATTCCCTTTGAAAACCGGCACAAGACAAGGATGCCCTCTCTCACCACTCCTATTCAACATAGTGTTGGAAGTTCTGGCCAGGGCAATCAGGCAAGAGAAAGAAATAAAGGGTATTCAATTAGGAAAAGAGGAAGTCAAATTGTCCCTGTTTGCAGATGACATGATTGTATATTTAGAAAACCCCATTGTCTCAGCCCAAAATCTCCTTAAGCTGATAAGCAAATTCACCAAGTCTCAGGATACAAAATCAACGTGCAAAAACCACAAGCATTCCTATACACCAATAACAAACAAACAGAGAGCCAAATCATGAGTGAACTCCCACTCACAATTGCTACAAAGAGAATAAAATACCTAGGAATGCAACTCACAAGGAATGTGAAGGACCTCTTCAAGGAGAACTACAAACTACTGCTCGACGAAATAAAAGAGGACTCAAACAAATGAAGAACATTCCATGCTCATGGATAGGAAGAATCAATATAGTGAAAATGGCCATACTGCCCAAGGTATAGATTCAATGCCATCCCCATCAAGCTACCAATGACTTTCTTCACAGAATTGGAAAAAACTGCTTTAAAGTTCATATGGAACCAAAAAAGAGCCCACATTGCCAAGACAATCCTAAGCAAAAAGAGCAAAGCTTAGGAGGCATCACGCTACCTGACTTCAAACTATACTACAAGGCTACAGTAACCAAAACAGCATGGTACTGGTACCAAAACAGATATATAGACCAATGGAACAGAACAGAGGCCTCAGAAATAACAGAACACATCTACAACCATCTGATCTTTGACAAACCTGACAAAAACAAGCAATGGGGAAAGGATTCCCTTTTTAATAAATGGTGCTGGAAAAACTGGCTAGCCATATGAAGAAAGCTGAAACTGGATCCTTTCCTTACATCTCATACAAAAATTAATTCAAGATGGGTTAAAGACTTAAATGTTAGACCTAAAACCATAAAACCCTAGAAGAAAACTTATGCAATACCATTCAGGACATAGGCATGGGCAAGGACTTCATGACTAAAACACCAAAAGCAATGGCAACAAAAGCCAAAATAGACAAATGGGATCTAATTAAACTAAAGAGCTTCTGCATGGCAAAATAAACTATCATTAGAGTGAACAGGCAACCTACAGAATGGGAGAAAATTTTTGCAATCTACCCATCTGACAAAGGGCTAATATCCAGAATCTATAAAGAACTCAAACAAATTTACAAGGAACAAACAAACAACCCGATCAAAAAGTGGGCACAGGATATGAACAGACACTTCTCAAAAGAAGACATTTATGCAGCCAACACACACATGAAAAAATGCTCACCATCACTGGTCATCAGAGAAATGCAAATCAAAACCACAACGAGATACCATCTTACGTCAATTAGAATGGCAATCATTAAAAAGTCAGGAAACAACAGATGCCGGAGAGGATGTGGAGAAATAGGAATGCTTTTACACTGTTGGTAGGAGTGTAAATTAGTTCAACCATTATGGAAGACAGTGTGGCGATTCCTCAAGGATCTAGAACTAGAATTACCATTTGATCCAGCGATCCCATTACTGGGTATATACCCAAAGGATTATAAACCATGCTACTATAAAGACACATGCACTTGTATGTTTACTGCAGCACTATTCACAACAGCAAAGACTTGGAACCAACCCAAATGTCCATCAATGACAGAACTGGATTAAGAAAATGCAGCACATTTACACCATGGAATACTATGCAGCCATAAAAAAGGATGAGTTCATGTCCTTTGCAGGGACATGGATGAAGCTAGAAATCATCATTCTCAGCAAACTATCACAAAGCAGAAAACCAAACACCGCATGTTCTCATTCACAGGTGGGAATTGAACAAGGAGAACACTTGGACACGGGGGTTGAGGGGAACATCACACACCACGGCCTGTCGAGGGGTGGGGGACTGGGGGAGGAACAGCATTAGGAGAAATATGATGGGTGCAGCAAACCCACATGGCACATGTATACCTATGTATCAAACCTGCACGTTGTGCACTTGTACCCTAGAACTTAAATTAAAAAAAAAATTGGGTTATCTTTTTATTGTTGGGCTATAAGAGTTCTATATATATTCTGGATACAAGTCCCTTGCCATATAAATGACTTGCAAATAATTTCTGCCACTCTGTGGGCTGTCTTTTACATTTCATTTTGTTGTTGTTGTTGTTGTTGTTGTTGTTTCTGAGACAGGATCTCACTCTCACCCAGGCTGGAGTGCAGTGGCGCAATCTCAGCTCACTGCAACCTCCACTTCCTGGGTTCAAGCATTCCTCCCACCTCAGCCTCCCTAGCAGCTGGGACTTACAGGCGTGAGCCACCATGCCTGGCTAATTTTTGTATTTTTAGTAGAGATGGGATTTTGCCATGTTGCCCAGGCTGGTCTCAAACTCCTGAGCTCAGGTGATCTGCCTGCCTCGGCCTCCCAATATGCTGGGACTACAGGTGTGAGCCACTGCACCCGGCTTGTCCTTCACATTTCTTGGTGGTATCTGTTGAAGCACACAATTTTAAAATTCTGATGAATTTTGCCTAATTTTGTTGTTGCTTGTGCTTTTTGGTATCACATCTAAGAAACTGTGGCCTAATCCAAGGACATGAACATTTATTCCTATGTATTCTTCTAGGAATTTTATAGTTTTAGCCCTTTCATGTAGGTATTTTATCAGTTTTTGGTTAATATTTGCGTAGATGTGAAACAGGGGTCCGACTTCACTATTTTGCATGTGGATAACCAACTGTTCAAATGCCAGTTGTTGAAGAGACTATTCCACTGAATAGTCTTGGTACCACTGAATAGTTGTTGAAGAGACTAGTCCACTGAATAATCAATTGGCCATTTGATATATGAGTTTATTTCTGGAAATTTAATTCTATCCGATCCATACTGTTTTGGTTACTGTAGCTTCATATTCACTATTAGATTAAAATCCTTTTTTAAAATTATGACTCCATACTGCTGAGTGAACTTCTGTTTTGGATTTTTCAAGTTACCAGGCCCCTGTCCTATTCTTTTTGGAGAATCTCAGCAAAGACCTGAGCACAAGGAAGCTTTTCTTTTCTTTCTTTTTCTTTTTCCTTTTTTTTTTTTTTTTGAGACAGTCTTGCTCTGGAGCCAGGCTGGAGTGCAGTGGCGTGATCTCAGCTCACTGCAACCTCTGACTCCCTGGTTGAAGCGATGCTCCTGCCTCAGCCTCCCGAGTAGCTGGGATTACAGGCATGTGCCACCACACCCAGCTAATTTTTGTACTTTTAGTACAGACGGGGTTTCACCATGTTGGCCAGGATGGTCTCGAACTCCTGACCTCGTGATCCGCCTGCCTCAGCTTCCCAAAGTGCTGGGATTACAGGTGTGAGCCACTGCGACTGGCCAGAAGCTATTCTTTAAATGAAACAGGAATCATTAATAACTTGTCTCAGTGTTTAAAGCAGCTGTACTGTGAGCAAATCTTAGGAAGACAACATTCGTGAACAGAATTTATTATCATAATAAAATTAAAGTTATAACAATATTAATCTCCATAATTTAAGAGTATACATAGTCATTATTCAGCTGAAGGATAATCAAGTAGTAAATAATTTATGTGAATGAATGTGGTATATCATAATTTTATATTGTACTTAGAGCAAATTTATAATTTTAATAAGTATATTTATAGGGTACTTTTTTCTCTATGGCTCATTTTTTCCATCTTCTTCATTTATGGTGACCTTTTAAATACTTCTAGAAACATGAGGGCTCTCATGTGTTACTGTAACTGAAAGTTAATAGGGACCCCCAACCCCATGTACTAGTTGACAGGACTGGGGCAAATTTGGGTCAAGGAACAACATATCTATTTATAGCAGTCAAGAAGCTGGTGGTAGAGGGGCTGCAGAAGTGTGATGAACTTCCCCCAGCAGGGGTGGAGTCTCTGGAAAGAAAATGTGCTGTGATTGAAACCAGTAGATGTATATCATTATCCATTCCCCCTTCTTCCTCAATAAAAGAGCCCAGATCTGACTGGGAAGGCAATGTGCCCAGCTAAAAGACCACCTCTCTAGACACCTCTGTTGCTAAGGAGAAATAGGCAAGGGAGCCAGTGCTGGCCAACGATATGGTATAGTTAGAACTGCTGGGCTTCCAAGAAAGTGTTTTTGAAAGGGGGACAGATTGAGCTGGCATCTGTCTTTTGCCCTGCCCCCTCTTCTCACTGGAACATGGACACAATGCCAGTAGGAACAGAAACCATCTTATGACCAGCAAAAAGAAAGCCAACGCATTAGAGTTAGTAGAGCAGAAAGAGAGCAGCCTGGCTCCTCAGTTATGTCTCTGAAGAGCAGCACTAGCCCTGGACCTCCTGTCTCCAGACTTTTTGACATGTGAGAAAAATAAATCCCTTACTTACCCTGCCACTGATTTCTCGGAGTTTCTGTTACCTGCAGGGAATGCTCTCTTAACTAATCCAGGGATGATTCCCAAGCCCTCTCAATTTTTCCCCCACCTCCTACCTCCCCACTTCAGCTCCATCCTCTGCTGCAGAGCTTCATCTACATCCATGTTTCCTCTGCCAACCAGAACTGCTGTCCCTTCGAAGGCAGTTCGGGCATGTGGGAAAGATCACAGATCACCACCACCACCACCACCGTCACCATCACCCCCACCCAGGGGAGTAGAGGCAGAAGGCCCACCTTGCTCCTTATCCTCCCCTCTCCAGGTCTGGCTCTATCTAAATAAGAGAAAGTTAAATGGCTGGATAAAGAGACAGCCAGCCTAAACTACATATGCTCCCCTACTGCCGGGCATCCCCCTAATGAGCCATTTGAGATAACGACCAGACACTGCAGGGAGGCGGAGGCCGCAGGGCCTGATCCCCAGCCGCTCAGCTCCATCAGGAAAGGAAGCTGATAAAATGAAATCACCTTGAGGGGCCGAGTTTTCAATGAAGAGGCAGTTCAGCAGATTCTGGAAAAAAACTGCTTGGGTGTGAATTTCAGCTCCATCATTGACTGTGAGGCTTGGACAAGCTACTTAACTTCTCTCAGCCTTAGTTTCCTCAAATGCAAAATCGAGAAAACAAAAACATCTAATCTGGGGTATAATAGATACACAATCTATAATCTTTCTTTAAAAATTGTGGCAAAATACATGTAACATAAACTTTAGCACCCTAACAATTTTAAGTGTACAGTTCAGTGGCATTAAGTGCATTCACGCTGCACGACCATCCCATCATTCATCTCCAGAACTCTGCATCCTGCAAAACTGCAACTCTGTGCCCATTAAACAAAAACGTCCCATTCCCCTCTCTCCCCACCCCTTGCTGACCACCATTCTACTTTCTACCTTTCCGATTCTGACTACTTTAGGTTCCTTGTATAAGTGGAATCATATAGTGCTTGTCTTTTTGTGATTGGCTGATTTCACTTAGCATAATGTCCTGAAGGTTCCATGCTGTAGCTTATTGCAGAATTTCCTTTATTTTGAAGGCTGAATAGTATTTCACTGAATACACAGACCACATTTTGTTGACTCACTCATCTGCTGACGGACACTTGGGATGCTTCTGTCTTTTGATTACTGTGAATAATGCTGTTAGGAGGATACAAATATCTGTTTCTGTCTCTGCTTTTAATTCTTTTGGGCATACGCACACAGAGTGAAATTGCTGGATCATATGGTAATTCAATTTTTTTGTTTTCTTGAGACAGAGTCTCGCTCTGTCACCCAGGCTGGAGTGCCCTGGTGTGGTCATGGATCATGGCAGCCTCAGCCTCCCAGCTCAAGTGATCCTCCCACCTCAGTCTCCCAAGTAGTCAGAACTATAGGCATGTGCCACTGTGCCTGGCTACTTTATTTTTTGTAGAACCAGGGTTTCCTTATGTTGCCCAGGCTGGTCTTGAACTCCTGGCCTCAAGTAGTCTTCTTGCGTCAGCCTCCCAAAGTGCTGGAATTACAGCTGTAAGCCACTGTGCCTGGCCAGTAATTCTATGTTTAATTGTTTGAGGAACCACCATAGTGTTTTTCATAGTAGCTGCACCATCTTACATTCCCAACAGTACACCGGGGTTCCAATTTCTCCACATCTTCCCCAGTACTTGTTAGTTTTTGCTCCTCCCTTCCCTTCTTCCCTCCCTCCCTCCCTTCCTTCCCTTCTTTCCTTCTTCCCTCTCCCCTCCCTCTCTCCTCCCCTCAACCCTCTCTATCTCTCTGTTTCTTGAGACAGTCTTGTCTGCCACCCAGGCTGGAATACAGCAGCCCGATCACATCTCAATGCAGCCTTGAATTTCTGGGCTTAAGCAATCCTGCCTCTGTCTCCCAAGAAGCTGGGACTACAGGTGTGTGCAACCATGCCTGTCTAATTGTTTTTATTGTCCGTAGAGACGGTGTCTCACTATGTTGCCCAGGTTGGTCTTGAACTTCTGGCCTCAAGTGATCCTCTTGCCTTGGCCTCCCAAAGTGCTAGGATTACAGGCAGGAGCCACCATGTCCGACTTAATTTTTGCTTTTTTAATAGTAGCCATCCTAAAGGTGTGAGGTGGTATCTCACCTTGGGTTCTGATTTGCATTTCTCTTATGGTTAGCAATGTTGAGCATCTTTTCATGTGCCTATTAGTCATTTGCATATCTTCTTTGAATGTCTATTCAAGCCCATTTTTATACAGGAATTTTTGCTGTTGCTATTGAGGCGATCTATCATCTTCATATCCCAATCCTGCAAGATTGATATTTTTATGCTTATTTTATAGATGAGGAAACTGAGGCTGAAAGAGGTTAAGTGACTAGCCTAAAGTTGCCAACTGGGCAGTGACAGGGCCCACACAGGTCAGTCCTAACTTCACAGTTATGATCTTTCCACTCTGCATTCTGGAATTCTTACAAAACTTAGGTATTGTTACTGACAACAGCAGTGGTAATGCTGCATGGCCCTGTGAAGCAAAAGGAAGTAAGGAAGGTAACAAGTAAGGGTTGAGCGAACTTTGGTTTTGTTTCTGGGAATACTGTGCACATTTAAAGTGTAACATATGACTCCGGAACCATGATGATAAATTTTACACAATACTCAACACCTGTCAGATTAGAGTGTGGTGTTCAGTTTCAGGTATTATACAACTTAAGAGGAACCTAAAGAATTCATGGTGAGTTCGGAAGATAATACAAAAGACAGTTCAGTGTTCAAAAGAAAAATCTGATCTGTGCAATAAACAATTCCAGTTAGTTAGGTGATGTAGAGGAAAAAAAAAAAGCTGAAAGCGAATGTTTTCCAAATAAATTCAATCTCATTTTAACTTTGCTCCCTTATAATGAGATTCTTGAATGTGGTCTAAAATGGAACATCTTCATACTGAAATCTACCATGTAACAAGTTATAGTAAGGTTGGGAATGTGTAGCAGATGTTGTTATCTAAAGAGTAGTGATCGAGGCTGGG
>NW_026652291.1:30550905-30550996 GCF_009828535.3 Hylobates moloch | reverse complement strand
CACACAGTACACAGTAGAGTATTGGTTTTTTCTTGTTTTGTTTTGTTTTCCTTGAGATGGAGTCAGTGAGTGGTGCGATCTTGGCTCACTT